>NC_133492.1:14135602-14162208 GCF_025370935.1 Choristoneura fumiferana
CAGGCATCCGCAAGTTCAAGACGTCGTGGTGGCAGCACGGCGCGGTGACGCTGACGACGGCGGTGCTGCGGCGCGTGCTGCAGCGGCTGGGCCCGGCGCTGGCGCGGCTGCACATCGACCACCACTGGTCCGCGCTCAACGACCGCACCGCGCACACCGTCGGCAAGTTCTGTCCCAACCTCGAGGAGCTCAAGGTTAACTCGCCTGACACTGACACTGACACTGACACAAGCACAACGTTCACAACATATGCTATTTGACAACTTCCTTTTCGCGGAATCGGCAAAAGCCGATCGAAAAAAACCTATATGATGTCGACGTAATAAGAGCTAAGAAGGCATTCTTCGGCTCAGGTAGGCACGGCTGACGCAGCAACGTCTTTTTCGCTCTTGTTGCTTGGACATAAAGCTTATTTCTATCGGTTATTGCTGATTTCGCGTCCCTTAAAGCGAACTGAAGAGACCCTTAGAGCGTTTTCAGATTATCCTATCCAAGTAAAATGTGTGAAATATGTACCTGTCTTTCAGATTATCCGATCCGATATCGGATAATATTTCATATACTTTACTTGCCCCGATATCGTATCGGCGTCCGATTCCGATATCGGATCGGATAATCTGAAAACGCTCTTAGCCTGCATATAGGTTAGTTCATGGACATTATCCTTATAATTTCGTAACACATACAGTCAAGTGCAAATATATCGATACAGTCAAAGTTACAAATGTATACACGACTTTATTTACTTAACATTAAGGTCGTGTATTATATACATATTTTCATAACTTTGGCCTATTTTCATAATCTTTGTACTTGACTGTACAGTCGGTTTACAAGAGCTGGCACGAATGGATTAAACGAAAGTAATGTCTTGAACATGAAACTAACGTGAGACTCGATATTCAATAAATGATATTGTACCGGATAACTCACGTCTTAAATCGAGTTCACACATGTTGATATATGGAGCTAAACTCGATTTAAGACGTGAGTTATCCGGTACAATGTCATTTTGATGAAAGTAATGTCACTTAGACATTTTTGTATTAAAATAGGTAGCACACAGATACTTTCATTCACTCATTCAAATCATTCGTTCCAGCTCTCTTGAATCAACCTGTATTTTACATCTTATTTTTTTTTTTATCTATTTGCTAAAAGTGGCTCCGAAGCGGTAACATTTAGAATTTAGTGTGATCTGCCTACCCCATTTTGTGTGTATTTTCTGTTCTTAGCCTACTGATAGGTTAGTTCATGGACATTATCCTTATAAGTCACATTCTAGTTATAACTAAACCAATTCTCCTCTTTTGTCGCAGGAATACAAAAAAATCATGAATTTAGGAATATATCTACTGTTGTCTTAGACTCATCCCAGGGTCCGAGGGGTGAGGGGTGAGATGACCTCCACAACCCCCCTGGATCCGCCCATGATACGTACGGCGATGGAACTATGGCACTAGGAACGCTTCAGAGACCCCCCCCCCCCATAATTCTTAAATGTGCAGATAGTAGTAACCCGTAGTTTTGCGTTTAGATGACAGATGAGACTTAAATACTAAAGAACATTCTAATTTCCACAGGTCGTCGGAATGTACACCAAAAATTGGAACCCATTGATTTATGGATGTAAAAATTTACGAGCACTGTCCTTCGTATCTTGCAACAAGGTAAGTTACGTTAGCATCACAAATAATCAATAGTATTCTAATTATGTTTTTATACAAGACAATGTTTTATTTCAGCTGTCTGACTCAAATCTGGTTCGAATAGTGAAGAGTGAAGCGAGCATAGAGAGTGTGATGGTAGCAAACAACACCCATGTTACCGGTCTGTTTCTGACAGGCAGCAATCCGCCCAAACTGCACACTCTATCGTTCTACAACTGCTACAGCTTGCAGGGAACTGTGCTCAGCGCGGCCATAGATACCTTACCAAACCTCCGAACATTGAAACTCGACGTGTGTCCCGTCACCATGTGGAAAATAATCCCCCTTATACTAAGCAAGCTCCCAAAGCTAGAGGAGCTTTCGCTCAGCGAATACACTTCTATTGACGTCTGCTTAACCCCTCAAGTTGGGTTGGACTTCTGCGAATCCATGTCTAAACTGACAGAGCTGAAGATTCTGAACCTCAGTAGGAACATCTATATAACAAATAACGTCATGAAGCAAATCGCAAAGACTTGCTCCAAACTGGAGGTGTTGAACATATCCAGCTGTAATTCCAGAAAGAGCAACCCTCAGCCAGGTAAATGACATTTTACTTCTTTATATTCATGTCTAGTCTATCTTTATGTAGGTGAATGAATATAGTCTGGTTTTATTTTTGGTAGTTTTGACAATTCTCAAAAGCTGTCAAGCGGACACTTTTCAATTGAAATTTTCTATGAATTCACGATTTTGGTTGTTTAAAAATTGATTTTTGAAACTTAATCTGAAATATTGCTAAAAGACAAAAAACAGTAAGTACAAACCAAATTAGGGTGTCTTCGCAGCTGTCACATTGTACGTAAAATGCGTAATCATTGCAATTATTTTGTATGAAAAAAAAATTATCCTCTTTCATTTGTTTTGTACTCTTTCTTGTCGTGTTATATGGTAAGTAAACTCCTTAATTGCTTCCATTAAATATTCCCAATATAAAACATTTAATAACTGGTATTTTAAGCATATTGTCCATCCAAAACTTTTTCAACGGTGACAAAGTCACCGGTGACATCTATTTGGCATACTTTTTAATGTCCGAAACTGATTACGCATAACAGGTTTCGCATAATTTATTTACGCCGAATCTTAAACTTGCCGAAATTTAGTTCGGCATAATTCTGTGTAAGCCGAATAATGGTTTACCCGCATTTATTTTAGCATAATATTAACATTGCCGAATTTTATTATGCATAATCTTGTTTATATGTAATTTAGCCGAATTTTGATAGGCCGAAATCCTGTCCAAATCTATGTCGGAAAATATATTACTTACCTAATTACTATTAATGACTAGCAAAATAGGTTATTATATTGGTAATGGAACGAACAGCCACCAGTAAAAGAGACACGGGCATAAAGAGAAGGGTCCGGGGGCAGAGCCCCCTGCATGTAAAAAACAAGCAATCCTACGAAGGTTTTTGAAAAAAAACTGAATATATAATACTTGGATAGGCGAAACAGTAAAGAGGGAATAAGGGGAGCGAAGCCCACGCAAGGGGGTCTCGGGGGACGGAGCCCCCCTCAATAAAGAAAACCCAGGTAACGTGATTGCTCAACTATAGGTTAGGTTAGGTTAGTATTTTGTAAGCGCCTTAACTAGGCGGAACAGGAGCTCCGCTAGCGGATCTCCGTCGACTTTGCCTCAGAGTTGTTAAATTCATATGAATATTTGCTTTGCTTAAATAGTGGTAAAAATATTCAAAATTACATTCAGTATGCGAAAGTAACTTACTGCGTAACTAATTTATGCGTAAGTAATTTCCTGCCTAAACTATATTCGGAATTCACAAATTATGCGTAAAGCCCATTCGGCTTACATTGGTTATGCGTAAGAGAATTCTGCGTAAACTGTTATGCGAAAACAGTTTCGGCATAAATACTATTATGCGTAAACAGATTATGCAAAATAGAATTATGACATAAAAAAATATGCGTAACAAGGGGAACCTTTTTTTACCTCATTTGGCGAAATCTATCATTTACCCATTTATCATCGCTTGAATGACTTTTAAAACTTATTACTTCGTAGTATTCTTTACCACCATCATAATTAGTTTCTTTCAATTAAACCCTGAGAGCACATTCATATTAAAAATAATCAGCAACACTTAAAGTACTTCAAATATCTTTAAATATAGATTTGTTTTTTTTATGAAATTCTATTTTTCCCACTTCAACTATTGCTTACATGTTATTGACGTTTATAATAAAATAATATAGGTATATTTATATTGTATGTTGGTAAAATATTGAGTTTTTCCCTGGCGCTTGCCTTTGGACGAACCATGATCACCCCGGAAGTGTCTGGGGGCTTGTGGATGGACCGTTATTGGAAAGAAGGTACTTATTAAGCACCCGCATCCTAATTGATCCCAATCACACAAGTCACACTAAGTAAAACTTTCCTGAAACACTCTGAATTTCTATGTATTTCTAAACAATAAAGAACAATGATCTCATTTTTCGATTTCATCAATATCAGTAATTAACTGTAAATTTGTCATGTGCGGAATTACATTTGAAATTTATCACAAGCTTTACGATGAAGGAAAACATCGTGACGAAACCTGCACAAACCTGCGAAGCAATTCAATGGTGTGTGTGAAGTTCCCAATCAAATAATTATAATAAACTAAAATTTTACTGACATAATCAAAATCAAATAATAATAATTATATACGTATGTATTAAATTGCATCGCAATCGCAAGTTAGCTATCATCTCACTATAATAGGTACAGTCAAGTGCAAAAATATGTATCTATTTGAAACACTGAAAAATATTTTACCATGGCCTTATTACGAATGAAAGAGTCTATGGTACATATTTTTGAAGTGCTAGATACGTTCATATTTTAGCACTTGACTGTACATATCATATAGTACATATACTTACTGTCATTTTGCTGAATGAAGCGTTGTTGTATATAGTAAACGCATGGTCATTCTTCACTCATTACTGCGTCCATCATCAATTAATTAATCTAGTTATGTTTATGTACAAAAACTATGCTATGCGAGTTATGAAGTATAATGTTTGTATTAATAATATTATAAAGAAAATTAGGATCATCGGTCACTGTAACTTGAGTTGCATTTTGAATTCAGTTCACGTGAATACACTCTAAAGGTGCATTTACATAAGTAGTTAAACGGCAACGGCAATAGGTATCAATATTTATGGCAACCTCAATAAAGAATTTCTAGATGGGATATGTAGATAAACATAGAACTGACTCTTAATTTTGTATGAAGGGCGGGCCAAATTTTGAGCCGCTGAGTATATTTTATTTATTTTTCTTACACACATCAAATTATATAGGCTGATTAAAGTGCAGGTTTTCTTTTAATAAAATATTTTATTTATTTATTACTTTAAAATAGAAAAAAGTGAATAGGTATATTGGTTTTTCCCGGGGCATCTGAGCTAAGGGCCCTGGACACGGGTCCCGTGTGCCCTTATGGTAAAGACGGTACTGCCAACGAAACTGAGCGTCTATATGCATGCGCAGGCGTGAGCGACGAGGGCGTGTCGCTGGTGTGCCGCGCGTGCAGCTCGCTGCGCCGGCTGGACATCTCGTACTGGCGCGTGCTGAGCGACGCCCGGGTCCGCGCCGCGCCCGCGCCGCCGCCTGCAGGCTCTCACCGCGCGAGGGAACGCCGCGCTCACCGCGCGCCCTTCGCCGCCGTGCTGGACGCGTGCCCGCTGCTGCAGGTAACACACCGCCCGCGCCGCCCGCCTGCAGGCTCTCACCGCGCGAGGGAACGCCGCGCTCACCGCCGCGCCCTTCGCCGCCGTGCTGGACGCGTGCCCGCTGCTGCAGGTAACACACCCGCCCGCGCCGCCCGCCTGCAGGCTCCACCGCGCGAGGGAACGCCGCGCTCACCGCCCGCCGCCTTCGCCGCCGTGCTGGACGCGTGCCCGCTGCTGCAGGTAACACACCGCCCGCGCCCGCCCTGCAGGCTTCACCGCGCGAGGGAACGCCGCGCTCACCGCCGCGCCCTTCGCCGCCGTGCTGGACGCGTGCCCGCTGCTGCAGGTAACACACCGCCCGCGCCGCCCGCCTGCAGGCTCTCACCGCGCGAGGGAACGCCGCGCTCACCGCCGCGCCCTTCGCCGCCTGCTGGACGCGTGCCCGCTGCTGCAGGTACACACCGCCCGCGCCGCCCGCCTGCAGGCTCTCACCGCGCGAGGGAACGCCGCGCTCACCGCGCGCCCTTCGCCGCCGTGCTGGACGCGTGCCCGCTGCTGCAGGTAACACACCGCCCGCGCCGCCCGCCTGCAGGCTCTCACGCGCGAGGGAACGCCGCGCTCACCGCCGCGCCTTCGCCGCCGTGCTGGACGCGTGCCCGCTGCTGCAGGTAACACACCGCCCGCGCGCCCGCCTGCAGGCTCTCACCGCGCGAGGAACGCCGCGCTCACCGCCGGCCCTTCGCCGCCGTGCTGGACGCGTGCCCGCTGCTGCAGGTACACACCGCCCGCGCCGCCCGCCTGCAGGCCCTCACCGTGTTCCTCTTCAGTGGACAGGGTTGGTAACAAGCTTAAAAATTCATACAAAATTGGGAAGTGGAGCGAGGTCACGAGCGGGGTAGCGGGGGCCTTAATCTGTCAGCTGTCGAAAGGTTTTCATGTAGCGTGAATTTCAATCGTATCTTTTTTTATTTTTGTGCGTCTTTAACGGTGTGTGTTGTGTTGTCATGGCAGGAGCTGGACGTGAGCGGCTGCGACACGGTGTCGGAGGCGCTGGCGCAGGCGGCGGTGGAGACGCTGGCGCGGCGCCGCGCGCGTTGGCGCTGCACATGGCCGGCACCGCGGCCTGCGCCGCCGACGTGAGTACAGCGCGCAGCATGGGGCCGCCCGCCGCCGCCCGGCACCTCTCTTTAACCCTTTAGAAGCCAAGGGCTAAAATCGGTCGCCCGGGCGACCGTTAATCCATAAGACTCAAAACTAATAGTTCACGTACTTACTGTTATAATTTATTCAAAACTTAATGCCTTATTGGATAGATTGTGAAAAAGATTGGCGCAGAAAAAGTCTTAGGAAGACAGCGGGTCGGGAGTGCGGCGGGTCTGATTAGATGGCTGTATAATGAACAACATTCGTCTAGGCAGGTGTGGTTTACGCTTTATCATTCTATGTGTAGGTAAGGGACGCATATAGCTGGCCATCGTTAATCAAATAGTTAACTACGTCAATCTGATGCCAAATATGTTCTAACAAACTTAAAGCGCAACACACACATAGAACTGTGGCGGGTCGGGTGCGTGTCGGGTTGGGAGTACGGCGGGTCTATTAACGTGGCTGTATTGTATACGAACGAAATCACACCGTGGCACTCGCCCACGACCCGCCGCGCGCCCGCCGTCGGTGTGATGTTGTTCATATACAGCCACGTCAATAGACCCGCCGCACTCCCGACCCGGTGCCGTCCTGTGTCGTCGAAGAGACGCACATTGCTGGGCACTGTTAATCAAATAGTCATACTATGATAATCCAACGCTAAATATGTTTATTTCGTTAATCTGTTAACAAAGTTACGTTCGGTCGTCGTTAAAGCTTTACATTCCAGAAAATATTGAGTGTGTGCCGAGTGAAGATCAGTATACACAGTTTGAATAATTTAGTTTAATTCAGTGAATCAGTCCCATTATTTTGATTGACCCAGGCCCAGGACTTGCCGACGCACAAACTGCTCCGCCTGAACGTCGAGGAGGACCACAGCAACCCGCACCTGCGGCCGGACTTCGTGGACCGCATCTTCGACGACAGCTCCGACGACTCGCTCGACGAACCCTTCGACCACGACGACTTTGATGACTTCCTCGGTTCAGGTCAGTCAGGGTCTGATACAATTTATAGGTAGTGCCATGAGGGTTGAAGCGAATGATTACACACACAGCTGTTTACAGAAAGAACTGATTGCATAAAGGGACAATGAATGAAATGAATGAGTAAATGTAAAAATCCCGCTGACATTACATGACAATATGTTCTTATGTGCATGACCCAAACTCTGGTGGGACTACCTATACACCCGTGTTATTTTTGATCTCTGTTAACTTTAAGAAAATCTTATCTTTTGAAAAGATAGTAAGGTTTCTCAAAAACTTTCTTGATTAAGTGAGGATTTCCGGAAATAATCGCTCCCAAAGTAGCTAAAATTGTGTCCCCCCGCTCTATCTTGTAAACCGTTTGTCCAAAAAATATGCATAAAATATGAAAAGGTAACGCTTAATAAATACTTTCAACGAAAATTGGTTTCAACATGATCCGATATACCGTTTTTGAGTTATTGCCGAAAAACTGCGCTTCTCAACAAAAGGACGTAAGTGCCGTGAAGATACGCTCTTTTTCTGGTAATAGATTTTAAAGTGTTTTAATTGTGTTATAACGCACATAATATTACTTGATTCTTTTCGTAATGGCTACGGAACCCTATCTTGGGCGTGTCCGACACGCTCTTGGCCGGTTTTTTTATTGCTGATTGTGATCGCGAATGTCAGAAACGTCATGCAATAGACCGTGAGGACTAAAAATAGCTTCAATTTTTGCAGACGACGAGTTGTACCTGGACGACGACGTCGAATACAACGAAGCAATGTACGCCTACGAACTGCACGACATGCTGCTAATGTGAAGACGCGACGCTGCGCGGCCGCCGGCCACCGACCGACCAATCACGACGCTGCATGACTATTGACTTGTACTGTCGCCATCGTTTGGCCAAAACACTAACATTTATTTATCGTGGACAACATCCATCGCTTTTGCACAATTGTATTAGAAAAAGATATATGCTTGAAATCCGCGACAAAAGGCTAATGTGTTAAAGTTAGAGCTACAGATTTATCAGAGCACCTAATGTTTAAATTATCTAAAAATGATTTTATTGTTAAAGGCGGACGCGTTCTATTTCCTAACACTGTCTGCTCTGATAAATCCGATTGTGACTAAATGTTACAAACTTGGATTTGAAATAACAACTTTTTGTATTGATCATTTTGTTTGCACATGTTCATCGTGTACCAAATATTCATGCTGCGTTGTGACGAGCTAAGTAATTGGCTCCATCCATAGGCCTAAGCTTGTAAAGCCCACTTCTCCAAAATGTGCACTTTCCACAAAATATACACTCAAAACGTCCACATTTCCAATTAGGGCATTTTCTCGAAATTTACACTTTTCCCCATGAGTACACTTTTCCAAAACGCACTCTTTCAAAATGTACACTTAATAACACGGCCGTTTATATAACATGTGCGATTACGGCTCTTTTGTCAAAATGTACCTCCTGGAAAGCTCCTAACTGAGGAAATTTACCATTGGGAAGTGCACATTTTGAGATTTCTAAAGAAATACTATATTTATGAACAAAAACATTTCTAAAAACCTTAAGAGAGTGCACAATTCTGGAAAAATGGGATCTACGACCCTAAGGCAACAGGTATGGGCAGCCGCTGACTCGAGTCATGCAACTGTATAATAGAAGTGTTTTGTTTGATTTGTTTCAGTGTACACTAAATAACCCTCTTATTCATAAAAGTTACAAACATATAAGCAGTTATATTTTATCTGTGTCAAGCAATGGCAAATCTTGAAATAGCAGATAAAATAGACAAATACTAAGTCAACGAAATCTTAACAATCATTTATGTTATGAATAAGAGGGGTCTCTTTTTCCCATAAGATCAGGTTATTCTTTATTCGTGTTAGAAGTTTTTATCTGTGATTGTTTTTATTTAATTTTTCCTGTATATTTAGATGGTAGAAAATCATAAATATATTGAAATGTGAATGGGGTAACAGTTGGTTCTTTTTAATGTCAATACCAGTTTTTTTTTATTTTTTAAATGTGAATTTTTTTGTTCATACCCACTTCTAAAAAGTTGTAATTGATCTTAAACTGTGATGGTGATGGAGCTTTTCTTAATCTAATTAGTCTTCGCGACAACTCTGTAGTCATTATTGTTTACCTACAACTCAATGTAAAAATATTAATGTACATTATTAAGGAAAGTCTGAAAGAAATGTGATAGATTTAATTTTTGATTTCCATTGTAATAGCAGTATAGTTTAAATTTAAAGTTTTTGGTAACTTAATCCTACCGGTTTACTTTTACATCAAATATTTAATATTTTTAATATAAATGTTGCCCTTACAGGATTTGTTGTTTGTACAGTTATTACCTTATTACTTAGACATGGGGGCGGACCTATCTATAGTTTTGATAATAATATCCCAAGAAGCCCTTAGCAGTCACGGTAAATGTATAATATACTTATGTTCATTTTAAGCCCACAATGTTCTGATTGCCCCTTCGGCAAATCCTTAGTTGGGTTCATATTTTTTAGTACTTTTGTAGTATTCATTTTTTGGATTGCATTTTTTAATCAGAATATTGTCCATTGTCGTAGCTCTTTTCATACTCTGTTGGGTTGGGAAGGGTTAATCAGAATAAAGAACATTCATTTATTCCTTGTCATAATAAAGTGTGATGTTTATTTCCTTAATTTAGACAAGCTGTTTTAAGTTTAGAATACTTTTTCAGGATTTTTTTATGTTACTCTTATTACTTTCATTTTTAAGATCTTAATACAATCAAAGATGTGATTTTTATTTTACACAGTGCAACAATGATTTTGCTGTGAATTACAAAGCGCAACAATCAGTGTGTTATTTATACTCTATTTCTTTTTTAATATGATATAAGTTGATTGTAAATAAATTTAATTTTGTGAGAGGAAAGCTTTTTGTTGATTCTGATTGTCATTCATAAAATTACATGTACTGGGATGATTGTCATTATTCCTTGCAATTTATTTATAAAAACTTGTTTTATTTATTTATTCCAACTGTTAATGCAGGCTTTTTGTTAAAAATAGGATACCTTTACAATAGATAAGCATTTTTAGCAAAATTGTTTTGTCGAGGCCGTAATGTCCTCTTTGATTATTTATAATTAATTATTTCTAACATTTTGTGCCAACAACTTGCACAAAAATTATGTTTGTTTTATTTTTCTTAATATGCAAATAGTTCTAGTAGAATGTTGGCATGTTCCTAAGAAATAATATAATTTTAAAGGGTTTTTTTCATATTTGCAATTTAGGAAAATACTTGCATGGGATGATTATGATATTAATTGTTTAAAGATTATCAGTAAGAAACGAAATATAAACATTCTCTTCAAGCATAACATGGTTTTAATTACATTTTTCTACAACAACAAAAATATACAAGATAAAAATATGTCGCAAGAACTACTGCATAAAAACTACATGAGGGTCTATCTTAGAAAAATTTAAATATTCACATCATAATTAGTGGTTTTAATATACATGTTCCACCAGCGCCCCATGAACCCGATATCGACTATCCTTGAGGGAAAGCTCAAATATGTGGGTTTCAAGTATTTGCAGTGTGCTTTGTATAGGTCACAGGTATCATTCACTTCAGTTGTGTACATGATCGAAGCTATTCCTAAACTTTTGTAATGAATGACACTCTGGTTATAGCATGTTTCCAAATATCGCAAATGTCCATACGCTTTCGGATTTTGACATTCTTCACTGACTAGTGCGGCCTCATTAGCAAATCTTTTTAAACTATCTTTAAAGTCTAATTCACTTGGATTGGCTTGAGCAAGAAGATACGCCGTTACCAACCCTGTTGTGTACTTTAGCGCTTTATGGGGTTCGTCTTGAATATCAGTTCGTAAATCTTGGATCATCTGTCGATAGTCCATGAACAGATTCTTCCAATAGTTTGCCCATTTCTCAATAATTGTGCCTCTAAGTTTTGCAGGAAACTGTACTTTGCTACTAACTTCTGTGATCACCATAGGCAGTCTACTAGTCACCGACATTATCAAAAATTTAGCAAATTCTTGACCAAATTTCTATATAATTTAAATATGAGTCTATTTCTGAAACCTAGATACTAAAATGACAGTCTGAAACGTCAATCAAATATAAAAATAATGTGGCCAGCATAAAACGAACAGTGCTGCTACATGATTTCGGTTTCCGATATAATTGTAAATAATCGGTAAAACGTATATTTTATGATCGCAAAAATAACATTAAAGCATTCAATATTCAACTTTCTATTTTGAAAAAATAAATGCACTTTTACGATAGTGATAAAATCTAAGTACAGCTGGGCTACTCCGAAACTCGAAACTCGAAGTTCGTGTCGTGCGGTCCCTCTCGCTCTCGTATTAAATAGTATATGTGTCAGAGGGACCGCACGACACGAACTTCGAGTTTCGAGTCTCGGAGTAGCCCTGCAGGTAAGAATACAGTGTTCATCACTTAGTGCCAACGTAAAAAATCATAAAACAGAGGGGCTACTACAAAACTTGGAAGACGAAGTGCGTGTCGCGCCGTCCCTTTCACTTGCGTATTAAGTGAGATAGGCGTCATCGGAATGGCAACATACGAGGCTCGAGTTTTGCATTTCGTAGTATAGGGCCAGCAAGGCTACTACGAAACCCGAAACTCGAATTTCGTATCGTACCGTCCCTCTCGCTCTCGTATTAAACAGTATAAGTGTCAGAGGGACCGCACGATACGAACTTAGAGTTTCGAGTTGCGTAGTAGCCCTGCAGTAGGGCTACTGCGAGGTTCGAGAGTCAAGGTTTGTGTCGTGCCGTCCCGTTGACGCTAATATTATTTCATGCGAGAGTGGGAAGGGCAATGCGATGCGAGCTTCGATTTGCAAATTTCGTAGTAGCCCTACAGATATCACACAACGTCATTCATTTTTTTTTCGTATTCGATCGACATTCGTTAATTTACTCGTATTGTGATCGGATGTGTTCAGTGCATTTTCTCGTGTTATGGTATGTGTGTTTTTATGGTAAGCATTGAGGGGGATCGTACTTATAATGAAATTGAAACTTAAATATCAACATTTATAAAAAGTAGAAATATCTCCAAAACGGTCGCATTTTTATTAGACCCATGTTACCTTTTGTAGAATGTCCTAAGTGCCCTACAAGTTAGTACGTAAAATCCGTTCATATCTTAATATTTTATACATATAACATAGGTACCTACAAAATCTTTTGGTGATAACCGGTTGCGGCACATCACTATTTAATATGAGACGCAAAAAACAGGTAACACATGAAACGTCATTTTAGTATCTCGGATTAAGAAACAGACCATAGGTATCGAAATGTCAAAAGAAGAATGACGGTCAATGACGTTTGGTCGTTCGATTCGATGTTGCCAAGTCACTAGGGGGAAAATTTACCATCATCATGTCAGCAATTTTGAACATGAAACTACCGTGAGACACTCATATTAAATATTATGACCCGGATAACTCACGTCTTAAATCGAGTTTAGCTCGACATGTTTCGGGATAATCCGATTAAACTCGATTTAAGACGTGAGTTATCCGGGTCATTATATTTAATATCATCATGTCAGGTTTACAAGAAAGAAAGAAAGAAAAAGTTTATTCGGCAAACTTGTAGGTAGCATACATCAGGTACATACATATAACTTAATGTTTAATTAAGAGCAACTTAAAGCTAGCCGAAAGGGCTGGCAGCTCAGCAATGCTGAGGTACGGAACGGAAACACAGCGCTGATTTTCAGCTGCAGCCAACACATGGTTTACACGTATTTTTTTTTGATTCCGTACCACAGCATTACTCTTCCGCCTCAGGTAGCAAGTTATTAACTACTATAGTAGATTGTACAACAAGAGCATAAAACGAGCCATTTTACCCAAGACGTTCATATAGCCACCCGGCCGGTACCGTAGCAGCCGGTACGGCGAGGGTGGATAGATACGTCGAGGGGAAAATGGGTTTAATGCTCAAGTGCTACTGCTATTTCACTTCGATGGCGAGGAAATGAAATAGCATCAGTGGAAGCAATTGTTCACTTACTATGTACCTTTTAATGTTCACGCATTACTATTATAATTTTAAGTTTTAGTTTTATTGATCTATTTTGATTGATTTTTAGTTTTATATAAATTAAAAAATATATTTTGAATTGTTTAAAAAATATGTAGAAATTTCTTTGTTTGTTGCTGTTTACATTTGATTGCCTTGGTCTTAAAGGAAAATTTTACTTTATGCACTAGAGCATAAAAAGTCATTTTATATCGCATAGATAACACGAACTTTACGAGCATGAGAAGTGAAAATTATATTGTAAGTACCTTGTGTTTATTTTTTTACGAGAAATACAAAAAATCTTTTTCATCACACTTGCTCGTAAACAGTGTCGTAACATGCAGGCTACCTTGGTTGCAACCCCCCAAATAAAACCCTCGACCTTAATGCGCTTGTCATGAAACCCGTGGTCGGTAAATGAGTCATTGCGCGTACACATTTTGTTGTCATGAAGCCCAAGGTCGGTAAATGAGTCAGTGCCCGTACTGATGGTGCTGCGCGCGCTGCTGCAGGACTACATGGACCACATGCACACGCACGTTGCGGCGCATGCCGAGGGAGGTAGAGGGCGACGTTGCCAAGAGCACAGCCTAAGGTATCGCCAATATTTGGAACAATTATATTATATATTATTAAATTTTACTTGCAAATGTGATGAAAAACATTGTATGTCGCACGGGCGGTACTAGAATTACGAACATCGACTCATTAAAGCCCTCAGTCTTCGACTTCGGGCTTCTAATAGACACTCGTTTGTAATTCCTTATTTACCGCCCTTAAGACACAATGTACTATTTCGTTTTGCATTGTTTGCTATCCAACCTACTCGTATACATTATTACGTTTTCAAGTCATTTCGATCACTGGAAGTAGGTCAAATTCGATTTCCAAAGTTTACAGCAAGTTAAATAAAGGCTTATATGAATAAGGATAGAAGGCGACGTTAGAGAGGTGGTAGAGTGAAGAACAATCTTAATAAAACACAAGTGTTCTCATTGCTCAAAACTAAGTATATCGTATAACTTCGTAATGCATGCCGTGTCGCGTCAAAAATGGATGTTTATTAAAAAAATAGGATAAATACAACTAGCCCTTCCTTGTTGGCATGGCGCCGCCGCCTTTGGCCTCTCGCCTGTCACGCGAAGCTCCCATGGCGGCGCCGGCGTCTTCGAACATGTCTGCTAGTCCTGGGTACCCTGGTATGTCTTGTGGTTGGGGCGGCGATGGCGGCGGTGGAGGCGGCGGTATTTGTCTGGCAACCTGCCATGGAATAATTAATGAGAGACTGAATTAAGATTTCATCGTCTCCAAAATCACAGCCACAGCCCTCATCTTTGATTGTGCTTGAGCGGTAGTTCCCACGCGGGACCAGTGCAAATAAGTAAATAAACTAGCGAATCAGCGAAACTGACGGTTAAGGAAACTGACCAATGAATACGCTACTTAAATTGAAGTGAGTGAAACCACAGAATAAGTAATAGGTAGTACCTACAGTGAGACTTCAAAGTTTTCCCGCGCCTTTTCTTTTCAACGAGAAGTTCATAGTAAATTTCAAGTGAAATTTGCTCATAAATTTTGAATTCTTCAAAATTCAGGACACCGACCGAGACTGGAATCTAAGTTTTTACCTATTTTTCTTCAATACGAACAGGCCTTATACACTTGGAAGTTTTCACCATGTACACGGTATAAATTTGGCCATACACGTTACGGTTTGCCGAAGAGGTTACCGCGGTCACCTGCCAGGCCCTAATATTATTTAGTACGAGAGTAAGAGAGACGGTACGGTTACGAACTTCGCTCGGGTCACTGTCGCAGGTCCTACCTGAGGGCCTACTCCGAAGTTCGAAAATCGAAGTCCGTATCGTACCGTCCCTCTCGCCTTCATATTAAATAGTATAGTATATTTCGAATTTCGTAGTAGCCCTGCTGCACAGGTAGACCTCTGCCTGCGGCAAACCGTACCGTAGCGTAACGTGTATGGCCAGCTTAAGTAGAATAATTGACAACCAGATAGTCTAGTGATGAGCCTGAATACAAAGCTTGAGGTCCTGGGTTCGATCTCTGGAAGGGGAAGATATATTTGTATGAAAACATATAAATACATTCATATAATGAAAAATATATGTACATACTTATAGCACAAAAGCTTTGCTAACTTTGGGTGGGACTATACGAGTAAAAGCTAGATCAATGAGGGCTATCGTTTTTTGTCTTTCTAGATGACGCCACTGTTGCGTGAGGTTTTAAGTGTGGCTTTCAAAATCTGTTATTACGGGCTCGAAAACAAAGTAAAACCGTACCATAAAAATTCGAGCAACCACAGTGTTGCGTAGTCCCGCTTTGTTCGGAAAAAAAGGGAGGACAAAAGTTTCCGAAAGACAAAACTGTCTCAAACCACAGACATTCAATTGCCCCGTAACGCATAATTGCCATAATTAATTTCAGGTAATGCAAAATATTCACAAAATTATTCTTATTATAAATAAACCCGCGTAGCTCACCCAAAAACTATGAGATTTGACATTTCGGAGACCTCACGCTAAACTAGCGCCTCTAGCGGCGAATTCATACGCAATAACCCTCACATTGGTGGTGTCAAGTGTCCCATGACGATATATTTATTTACATTAAGTAAACTTACTCTTTTTAAAGCTTGCTGACCATCGGCAGACCAAGGGGGTAGCGCGGCGCTGACAAGCCCAAACTCCACCGAACACAGGGCAAAGACCACCAAATAAAACGTGTGTTTCATCTTCACAGGCCACTGCTCCATTGGACAAACTCGTCCCAGCTACATCTTTATACCATCCCACCGCATCATGCTGTTAAACGTCGGAAACCTTTGACAAACAATGCAACAACTTCCTGTGATGTACACGTGAGATATACGAGATAAAAATGTAATAATAGTGCTGATTAAAATTAATTACGTGACTCTAATGTAAGCGGGATCGCACGCACAACCCCCACGTGTGGTACCTACTGAGTACTTTACAGAGGCCATGGGCGCCGGCAGGGTTAACAACAATTCACAACATTGGAGCAGGGGTGAAAATAAAACGAATAAAGAGATGCTCGACTTACCGACAGATTGAATAATGTTTTTCCATCGTATTTTGTCGTGTAAGTTCGTATTTATCTTAATTTAAAAAAATGTTACCTAAAGGTTAGCTGAAAGCGATCCCTATTTACGGAGAAGCTCGCCTTTGCTCTCCTCTTTGTGTTTTTGTATTTCTTGTTATTTTATTTTTATGTGCAATAAAGAGTCCGTTTACATACATATACGTATAAAATTATCTTGTTTTCTCAATTTTAGCTTCAGTAAACTTCAGTAAGCTACGATGACAAAACATTCTACATCTATACTGTGCCTTTAGTGTAAGTTTTCGGTTACAAAAAACGTCTCGATCGCATTCGCGTTAAAATCTCAATTTGCATGAAAACACGAACATCGCAAACGTTCCGCTAGAGGCGCTGTTCGTGTTTCCATATAAATATTGATTTTAACGCGAACGCGATCGAGACGTATTTCGTAACCGAAAACTTACACTAAGGGTAAGGGTTTTGGTAAATTCTCCAGGTACCGCAGCTGCTACGTACAACTTTTTCATAGTAAATGCCAATGCTCCTATCGCAGTAACTCCTCTACCTGGCGATGGCGAGTGCAATGATGACATACTGAGACAAGGTGTACCTACTCGTCTGCGATGCGAGGCGATTGGGCGGATTATTTTAAGATGGAGGGGGAGGGGGGCTACACACAGGGCCTTCTTTTAAGCTATCGGGGCCTTGGGCACTAGGATAATGGGGTAAATTTTACAGCCGCCATCGCGGCGCCCTGACCTGAAGGGCTACTACGAAATTCGAAGTTCGTACCTTTCGTATCGTACCATCCCTCTCGTTCAGTACCACTACCATGAGTTTACGCGGGAGTAGCGGGACGTTATACGATACGAACTTTGATTTCCTAATTTCGTAGTAGCCTCTCTGGCACTATAGATACTACGAAGTGCGAAATTCGATCTTCGTATCTTGCCGTCCCGCTGATGCTAATATTATTTATTTAATACTTTCCTACGAAAGGGAGTAGCCATTCATTCGCCGCGTTCCCCTCTGTCAAAGTACAAGCCCAACTGGGCATACGAATTTTATAGAACAAGGCGCGCTCGGATTTCAAACTAGACCGAATCGAGTCGCGCGAGTGAGCGCTGCAGTGGTAAAAATGCCGAATTGTTCAGTTTTCTGCTGTAAAAAGAGATCTGGGACATCAAGCTTGCAAAAAGATGGTGTTACATTTCACATGTAAGTAAATCCGATAGGAAGCCCGCGTTGCTCTAAGATTTAATACGAGTAAGACGGTATGATATAAACTCCGAATTTCTAACTAAGCCCCCCTGGGCTCGGGGCCACAGTGCCCAGTGAGAAAGAGGGGCCTGCTTGCATCCTTTATAATTATTAATTATTAGCGACCCGCCCCGGCTTCGCACGGGCAAAATGAAAAACCGGCCAAGTGCGAGTCGGACTCCCGCACGAAGGATTCCGTACCTATACAACATTAGACATTAGCAAAAATCGACAAAAAAACCACGTGTGCTGTACGGGAGGCATGGGAGCACCCTTAAATATTTATTTTATTCTGTTTTTAGTATTTGTTGTTATAGCGGCAACAGAAATACATCATCAGTGGCTATCACGGTTCATGAGATACAGCCTAGTGACAGACAGACAGACGGACAGTGGAGTGTTAGTAATAGGGTCCCGTTTTTATTGCCCTTTAGGCATAGAACTCTAAAAAATATATAAATCGAGGGCACATTTTTCAGCTCCATTTCCCAAAAACTACAACCGACCCGCGCGAAGACGGGGGAATCAACGTAGAGTAAATGCATTTTTTGGTTAGATTGATTTGTTTAAATTCGTAATATCTTTTGAATGTCCAATTTGAATAATTCAAAAAGTAATCTAGAGCTATTGAAACCGTCTTGAATATGAAATTATTTATTTGGATAAGGATTAATACAAAGTTAAGGATAAAGCGGCAATTACACTGAGTCGTTCGCCGCATGCTGCATCGAACGCCGCAGTAGACGGACCATTTATTTCCTCTGAGAGACGGACAGACTAATGTAAAGACGACGTTCGTTCGCTGAAGTACCTAGTTTGAAACAAATTCGGCGACCGTATTAGGTGAACGACGTAGTGTAATTGCCGCTTTACATGGTCTGATTTTAGTCGGCATTTCAGTCAACTTTTAAAATGTAAAAAGCTAGTAAAAAATAGTTGTGGTGACATAACCACAATAGTTGGACATATGGTATCGCGAAGTTTTTTGTAGATATTGATATGTATAATCTCTAATATTGTAGAACATTTTTTTGTTCTATCATCACAGCGCACACACACACACACACACACACCACATTTATTTCCACAGCGCAGCGTATGCGATGAAAGATACATTGAGTTACGACATTATTGAAGTTTTAGTACGGTACGGATCCCTAATTTTTTTTTAAAATATAATATAGCCTATATCACTCGGAGATAGTGTATAATAGATAGCTTCCCAACGGTGAAAGATTTTTTTTAATCGGTCCAGTAGTTTCAGAGCCTATTCAATGCAAACAAACAAACAATAAAATATTTTCTCTTTATAATATTAGTACTAGCTTTTGCCCGCGACTTCGTCCGCGTTGAATAGTAATTTTGGGAAGTATTTAATTTATTTAGGATACCTACTGTCTATGTGAATACGCCATCTAAAATGACCCCACATTGCGTACATTTTGCCTATGAGCTTAGAAGGCTCTACTAACACTGCATCACTCTGCTGCATCATCCCCCCTCGCAGGTAAAATTTTCAAAAACGCTTGAACATATATCTATTATTTCTTATAAGTAGTCCAATGCCAAGTTTCATAAAGAACCATCGATTTATCTTCGACAATGATGATCTTCCATATAAAGTTTCATCCCCTTATTTCACCCCCTCACACGAAGAATTTTAAAAAACGTGCGAACAAATATCTATTTATCTCTTTTCATGTGCCGAAATGGCAAGTTTAATAAAGATTCATCGATTTATCTTAGATAATGACGACCTTCCACATAAACTTCATCCCCTTTTCATCCCCTCACAGATCGAATTTTCAAAAAAACTCAAACAAATATAGACTTATTTCTTATTAAGTGCCTAAATGCCAAGTTTCATAGTTTTATCTTTGACAGCGACGAACTTCCACCATATAAACTTTCATCCCCTATTTCAACCCCTTAAAGCCTCTTTTTCGCGATAAAAGGTAGCCTATGTTCTTTCCCAAGGTCTATTCTATCTCTGTACCAAATTTCATCAAAATCGGTTCAGCGGTTTAGGCGTGAAAGCGTAACAGACAGACAGACAGACAGACAGACAGACAGACAGACAGACAGACAGTTACTTTCGCATTTATAATATTATAGTATGGATAGTATGGAAGTATGGATATGTAGATATTACATTAGTATAGATAACTTTTGTTTTGTGTCTTAGTTACTAAGTCGAAATTGCTTCTTTATCTATACTTAGTTGATTTTATGCATTTTAATGACAATATTCGTAACGTAGGTAGTGTTAAATAAAAACGATTCAATTGTCCCCTAAGTTAATTAATACCTAAAGCACGCTATAATTTTTGTCGTCACGCAATGGTGTTGTGTTGTGTGTGGCGTGAGATGAGATGGTATGCATTTAATTGGGTAAATAACTTTGTGGTACGTGTACGGTGTACAAGTAGGTACAACTGATAGGTTAAGGTATATTTTAATGAAAAACCATTTCTATAACTTCTATTTTATGATTTATTGAACCGCACAAAAGATATAGCAATCGCCATTACTTTGGTGTGTACTCTATCACAAAAAAATAATAATTCTCAAGCAAACTTGGCCGTTATATTTTTCCTTGAAAGTTTGATATACTTACTACCATCCTGAATTTTATCAAATTTTTCCACCCACCGGTTTAGATTTTAGGAGGGGGGGACGCTCGATTTTAATGAAAATTTGCAATTTAAAGTTGAATATTTCGCAAACATATCACTGAATCAAAAAATCGTCTTAGCAAACCCCTAATGGTTAAGACCTATCCAACGATACCCCACACTATAGGGATGGATGAGAAAAAAAAATCACCCCCACATTACGTCTATGGGAGGTAAGTACCCTAAAAAAATTTTTTTTCAATTTTTAATTGTACCATTTTGTCGGCATAGTTTACCTATATATCCGCGCAAAATTACAGCTTTCTTGCATTGATAGTCCCTGAGCAAAGCCGCGGACGGACAGACAGACAGACAGACATGGCGAAACTATAAGGGTTCCGTTTTTGCCATTTTGGCTCCGGAACCCTAAAAACCAGCAAACAGTACGTTTTTATTGTACCTACATTTCAACAACAACACACGCTAAAGTTAGGTTTTAGTTATTGTCGGCATCAAGGGCAAAGGGCAACGGTAAACACGATACGATTACGATGGCGATGACGGTCGAAATAACAAAATTGGCTAAGTAAAGTTTTTTGAAGAGGTGCCAAATATATTTTTCTTCGATAGTCGACGTCTTAATAATCGAGGAACTGCAGCTCTTTTATTTTTATTTCCTCTTATGAATTAGAAATATTTTTTTAAGTGGTCGATATGACGTTTGTGATATTGAAATGGCAGAACCGTTGAGGGCTCAGTACTTAGTAGAAACAGTAAAAAAAAAAAAACGACACCTGTCACTACTGTCACTGTCAAGTAGAATCTAACCTAAAACCGTTTTATTTGCTTTGCGATTTGGTGCGATCAATGTGTTTTTTGGATAATTTTTAAGACCTCTCAGCACAAACTCAGTACTTTAAAATTTGCCGCATTTCTCCACGACCTTTGCATAATAATTGGACCACGATTGGACAGTTTCGACGACTATTTTGGCTCTGCTTCTTCGACAACGCTATCTTGTATTCTCGACGACACTTGGCTTGACTTTTGGACCATATATTCTATTTAAGCGGCTTCACCTTTCAATACGAAATGAGTGAATTTGTGCGAGCAGATTCAAGGAACTTGCACACATGGCTATGAGTCTAGAATATTTTGACACCAGTGATAAGTATACAATGTTGCCGAAATCAGAGGAGATAAAGCACTTGTCCGTACCGGTAAAATGGATGAACGTAAGTACAAAATTATATCAATACAGTTTCTGTCTATTTTTTTTAAATTACATTTTAGGGCATCAAAAGTTGAATATGTTGCCGGACCAAAGTTGTTCGAGAGCACAGAATAACAAAAACATATTACCTATATTGTGACCATTTACTTAAATATCAACTGACAATGTGATTGATGCGACAGGTGATATTGTTCTGAATTGGCTGGTATATATTATGATAGAGTAAAATTTCTGTGGTTAGTGAAACATTATATTGTAACTAGCTGTTGCCCCGCGACTCTGTCTACGAAGAATTTGCTTATCGCTTTCCCGCGAGTACTATGCATTTTTTCGGGATAAGACTGTGAGATAAAAAGTAGCCTATGTTCTTCCTCGGGATTCCAACTACCTCCATAATGAATTTTGGCTAAATCAGTTCAGCGATTGAAGCATGAAAAGTTAACAGACAGACAGACAGAGTTCCTTTCACGTTTATAATATTAAATATATGTAAGGATTTATAATAATTTTGACCTTTTTTTTCAGGTGGATGTAAACACACATTGGTGTTTTTATTTTGGTTGCAAGAAAAAGCCAGTGAAGGAGCATAACCTTTTTTTCCAAGGACATGCATTTTTCCATAAAAAAGAGGCATAGAAGTATCACAGAACTCCTCAATGGTTAATGAAAGAGAATAGAATAGACTTAAGATTTAGCATGGAAATGTAATTTTGAACATGACAATCTCTTAATACAGAAATGTATTTTTAGTTGACAATGCAAGTACAGTCGACAATAAGTACAGTCAGCAAAATTTTTTTCTTTAAAATATCATTTTTGGTTTTTATTTGTGTAAGCTTTTATTTTTCCTCACAATACTTTTCGTTGACTATACTTGTCTTGCATTGTCATCTAATCTGTAATCAGTATAAGTACTGCTGTGCTAAGCTAATGGTACTTTAAATTTGTATTCTCATTTTGGTTTATAATTATAATACATACATACTCGTACATTGCAAGTCGAATAAAATTTAATTGAATTTGCAGGTGGTAGGACCTTGTGCAAGGTCCGCCCGGATTGCTACCACCATCTTGCTCGCTAATCCTGCCGTGAAGCAGCAGTGCTTGCACTGTTGTGTTTCGGCGTGGAGAGTAAGACAGCCGGTGAAATAACTGGCACTTGAGGTATTCCTTCTTTGGCCTCTAGGTTGGCAACGCATCTGCAATACCCAGGTGTTGCAGTTATCTATGGGTGGTGGTGATCTCTTACCATCAGGAGATCCACTTGCTCGTTTGCCATCCAGTCGAATAATAAAAAAAAAAAACTTGTAAAATATGTTTCTTTTCACTTATGATTCTCATCATCAAAAATAACGAAAAAATGTGCAGAATTTGTAACATTGCTTACAGAGATTTTGATCAGGTTCAATTCCCGGTCATGTATGTATTAGAGTCAGACAAAATAAACCAGTTGAATGCTATATATATCCATACTAATATTATAAATGCGAAAGTGTGTGTGTTTGTATGTTTCTCCATCTTTTACGTCGCAATGGAGCGACGGATCGACGTGATTTTTGGCATAGAGATTGTTTATGGGCCACAGAGTGATATAGGCTACTTTTATTCGGAAAAATAAACAGTTCCCGAGGGAACAGCGCGCGATAACCGAATTCCACGCGGGTGAAGCCGCGGGCAAAAGATAGTATATATACACATCCAGGTCAACTGGTAGAACAAACAATACCATCTAGGGTCACTGTCACAAGTACAAGTACTAAAAATACAAGTAAATCACCACGGTTTTGTTATAACTTATGATCAATGGTATGCATATTGTTTACATGTATAACACACAAGTTAATCAAACCACGGTTGCTTAGGAAATGAAAAATCTTAACAGCGCGATTCAGCTTTTCCTTGAGTGAGACGAGATAGTGACATCTTTTGATGCAAAAGTAAACTAAAATCCCGGTTTAACACATAGTGACCTATAATATTTGTATTACATTTCCTTGTATTTCTTAGTAGTACTTCTAATGCCTTTATGGGATGGCACAATATTTAATTTATTAAAAATACGACTTGTTTTTAATTACCCTTTGCCAGGAATATTATATACATGTTCCAATAAATCGGGTCTTTTGAGACATATGTTTATGCTAAACGTTTTTATGATAATTTGTGTATTTATGAAATAAAACAATATAAATGAAGTATTGCATTTTTATTATGTTACTCTGCAAATTAACTAAAACCATCTAAAACACATGCAATAGGACAGCTTTGTATAGGTAGCATGTTCCAACAAATAGGGTCTTTTGAGTCATATGCTTATGCTAAACGTTTTTATGATAATTGTACATTTATGAAATAAAAAATATAAATTATTGAATTTTTATTATATTACTCTCCAAATTAACTAAAACTATCTAAAACACATGCAATAAGACAGCTTTGTCTAAGGTGCTTTGGGGTAATTCTGTAAACGGGGTTATTCCATTTATTTAAGATTTCTCCTAAACGTGTTGATGTTTAACCACTGGCAGCACTTAAATGGACGCCCCATTTACCGCTCCTCGCGTCTCTCCAGATGATGCGAGGCGCTGACATCGGTTGGACGTGCAATATATATTTTTTTGGGTCGAGTGCATTTTCGTGCCAAAAAGTTAAATACGAAATAACCCCAACACCGCTAACTCTAAAACCTGATAAGTTACAAGATTGAACTATTAATGTTATGACAAATAATCGTTTTTTGCGAATGACTGTGTCAGTCTAAAAGGCCTAGCTATAGTTTAAAAAAAATTCCCGAATTACCCCTTTAGGGGTTATTCCAGTGAAGTGATTCCCGAAATAACCCCAGCTTACTTTAGTATGGTAATTGTCTGAGGTATTCAAACTTTCAACTTTTCAAGATTTACATTTTTTTATTTGTGGTGCCAACCTCCATCTATGGACCCCAAGCCAACCTTACCTGCCCGTGGTGCACCCTGCCGTCTGACAGACTGGGCTCTGGCAGATGGCTGATTGCGGCATAGCGCAGCCAAAATCGGCACAGTTAAGTCCCCGGGCCCGGATGGCTGCAGCATCGGCGGTGCAATAAACTGTGCCCTACGATCGCCAACTCGCATGCCCAGTGTGGGGATTATGGGCAAACCCCTACCAGAATGAAGCGCACGGCAAAGAGATGGCCCCCAGTTCCCGGTCGCCCCGCTATTCCTTGCCATAGTAGCGTTCATGGTAACGGTGGGGCAGAGGATGCTAAGAATCCCGGTCGATCCAAGGCTACCTAAGTAAACTGACCCTGGCTGTAGAACGGACGGACTTTTAGGACTCTTCTAGCGCAGTTGGAAGTGGAGCTGGAGAACATAAGGTGGCATATTCAGGAGTTAAGTGAAATACATAGAGAGGGAGAGGGCACCATCATCTTAGACTCGGGCCACCTTCTGTACTTCCGCGAGGATGATCAAACATCACAGGGTGGCGTAGGGTTCCTTGTTAATAGATCCCTCTCTAACAACATTAAAGAGATCTCCAGTGTGTCGAACAGGGTAGCGTACCTGATACTTCGGCTATCAAAACGATGTAGCATGAAGTTTATTTAGTTGCTTGCATACTTGCTTCTTTGAAATGATTATGTTTCACGCGAGCGAAGCATGCTCACTTGCAAGCTTGCTTAAATGTTTGCTTGCATGCTTGCTTGCTTGCATACTTGCTTGCAAGCTAGCTTAAATGATTGCTTAAATGCTTGCTAGCATGCTTGCTTGATTGCTTGGTTCATTGAAATGTTTATGGTTCACGCGAGCGTAGCCGCGGGTAAAAGCTAGTTCAAAATATAAAAGTGACATGGCATTTCTAATTGTTTTATATACTTACTAGTATATTCCCGCGGCTTCGCTCCTCTCCCCCTATTCTGCTATTCGGGGCGGAGACAAACTCTACAATCCACACATCAAAGATCATAATAATCTGTCCAGCTGTTCTCGAGTTATAAATGGTGTAACTAATCCAGCTTTGTTCTATAATGTATGTAGATTTAATATTCCTTTGCGGCAAATTTTGAGAACCACATTGCGTTTGTGGGGTTATTTCGGAATACAGAGATTGAAAAAATCTGTAACTGTGGATATTATTAACGAAATAAAAAATAAAAATGAATGGGGTAATTTCAGCCTAAAAAGAAATATGAACCTTGAGCCAAATTATAATAAAGTCCACCTTTCAATAACACGCAGAATAACCCCGCTATATTCCGAAATAGCCCCTGTGCAAAAAAAATAAGTAACTAGTTTTTGAATACCAATATTTCCATAAATCGATCATATTTTAGAAACTTTTTTATATAGTATATAAGATCGATTAGTGGAAACGACAGAAATACCCTAAGACTTTAAATATAATGTACCAACTCGGAGTAATTAACGAAATTATAAACGTCATGTCAACTCATCTAAAATCCACGTGGAATTACCCCAAAGCACCTTACATAATTTTATGTGGTTATGGTTAATAACAGAGAGGCTTCAAAAATACGGATTCTTTTAATCTTTAAATCACGCATTTCACATGTATCCTCAAGCTCGCTATGACTTTAGATGGACAAGTGCAAGTTGCAAGCCACTTCATTCTGTAAATGATTTAGCAGAAACTCTTCCTTCAATACACTTTGAAATAAAGAATATAAACCCATTTGTGCAACATGCAATTAATTATTTTAATGTATTGCACGACTCTTACTGAGACCATGTCCTTTTTATTGTTTTGGTAAAAAAACATGATTTCTCTGCTTTCTGTAATGTTT
>NC_133492.1:14162308-14183072 GCF_025370935.1 Choristoneura fumiferana
CGAAGTGCAAAATTTGACTTCGTATCTTAGCGTCCCCGCTGACGCTAATATTATTTATACGAGAGCGGAGAGGGACGGCACGATACGAACTTCGATTTTCGAATTTCGTAGTAGCCCCAGATGTAACGCAAAATACGGAAAGCCCGATCTCGAGCGACGTGGTGATCCAAAACTCTAAATCGAAGTTCGTATCGTACCGTCCCTCCACTCTCGTATTAAATAATATTAGCGTGAGCGGACGGCACAATACGACCAGAGCGTATTATGCACTGTCGTAGTATGGGCAGGATTGTATTAATATACTATCGTTGCTTAGTACTCCGGCTACGATAGCAATTCTCCATGTTCAATTTCAACGCACTACTATTCTAAACACGAACGGAAAAAAGTGTTGAAGGCACTAGACAATATTATTCATATTATAACCTGTGTTGAAGTTTCTCTCGACCATTTTGCGACAGTTATGGTTATGATGCACATCCTCCATTGGAACAGATCCCGCAAGGACTCAGTTGACTTACAACGATTGGCTTCTGCTGCTGACTGAACTTCCTCCGAATTCTATGAAGTTGATCGTTGTAACTTGAACAGAGTAATGTGGAGTTCACTTTTCGCAGTAGAAGGTGGGCATAATAAAGTTTTATGCCATTACAGTTATCCTGGGGAGACTTCTACATTGCTGGTATGTTCGACTGCATGAAATGATGCTGCAGATGCCAGATCTTGGCGACAAGTGTCCCAACTTGAAGGCTCTTCACGAAAAGAGTCTGGCCCTGCCCAAGGTCAAGGCCTGGGCTGCTAATGCACCCCATGCCGACTACTAAACAACGTTCAATAGTCTTAAGGCTTGAATTTGCACTGCATTGTTGAATTTTGTGAGACAGATCTGTTTTAGGTACTGTCTGTTTGCTTTGTCCGAATAAAGAGACGCCACCCCATTAATATCTGTCACATATAGTTTGTCGAAGTAGGAATTTGAGTTCAACGTGTGTTAAAATTAATCCGAAATTTCTGCCGGTAGGTTTAATAACATCGAATGAATGGGTTAAGTAGTATCATTTTGTCTAAAAAAAGCAGCTGATCTAAGTAGTAAGTGGCCTAAGAAGCAACTGGTCTAAGTAGAAAATGGTCTAAAAAGCAACTGGTACAAACTTATTATACAGAAGACTTATTACAATTACTAATTAATATAAAGAACTAGCCATAAACACTAACATTTGCTGTGGCAAAGGGGATGTACTCAGCGTATGCTGTAAGTTAGGGTTCCATAGGATGACTGGCAAGCTGCTACTTAGACCAGTTGCTTCTTAGACCAACTTGCTACTTAGACCAATTGCTTAATTGGCTCGTAGATCAGCTGCTTTTTAGATGAAATGATACTAACCCGAATGAATAACCTCGTAAGACTGCTTTTCAACCAGAGATGTCGGAAAATGCGAGGAAGGTTTTTTTCATGAACCAATACATCGAAATGCGCCTAAGGGTGTCGTGTCTCGTTAACGACCGCCGCGCCATAGTGACGTAGCCTGATCACTATAACAGTTAACAGTTCAATCACTGACTGAAATATGTCGGATTAATTTTGACAAAATATTGTTTAAAAATAATAGTGTATTTTAAGACCTTTCTTATCTAAGTATAACAGTATTATTGGAAAGTGTTCCGTTATTATTTACTTAAAAGAAAATGATATAAGTAGTAATGAAAAACAGATTATTTTTATGAAAGGCTTTTTTTTTCATGTTATTTTTTTAGGAAGACAGTATCATACCTATGTCAGAATGTCTTTTCACGTAGCATTTATACTTAAACAAGGTGTTTTAACAGGAGTCCTGATTTTTTTATTATAAGTATTATAACATATCGTCGGGTGACAGCCAGAAGCCACTAATTAACACTTAAATTCAAGAGGTATCAAACTTATACATAGCATGATAAGGTTACTATTTATCTGTTTTTTTTGCTGTCAGTGACATCTCTGGTTGTCACCTGACGATATCAAAGTAGCTGCTGATAAGTTACCACTGCTGAAACACCTTGTACTGTACAGTCGCCATCCGATTTTTCGGAGCGGCCGAGGTGGTCAAAAATGTCGTTACAGCTATCTATTCTCAAGGCCTTAGAGTTCATGTCTCGATATTTTTGATCACGTTGGCCGCTCTAAAATATTTGACGGCGACCTACTACCATTACCTTCAGAGGTAATCAAGAGGCGACCTTTCCATTATTTTAATACTGCAAGTTCTGTTTGTACCTAAAAGTACTTAAGAGGTGTGAAGGATTAAAGAAAAAATAATAACTGCAATTTTTATCCAATCTTTAATTTTATTTTTCAGTTTTTTGTCATTACTATCTATCAGACACTTATAAATTAGTTATACTTATTACATTACTTGCGTAATAATAGTAACTCAGTGGTATAAGATATGTCACCAGGACTAATATCTGACACAACAAAGCGTCCATAAATATCTGATACCGTAAACTGCTTCAACTTTGTCCTCTGGCCCCAACATTGCCTGATTCGATTTAGAGTCGATAACTTTGCACCCCTTAGGTTTTTTAAATTTTATCCTGTCGTAATAATAATTCCCGTGTTGATAAAAGTTTAAAACCTATAAGAGTGCTAAGTTATCGACTCTAAATCAAATCAGGCAATGTTGGGGCCAGAGGGCAAAGTTTACGTTACGTACGATTTACGATTTAAGCAGTTTACGTTACGATTCTATTTCTAGGGCAGGTATACTCCGTTTAATTTAAGGTTTGAATTGAAGGTCAAATTGTATCACACGTTTCTCGATATTTCGAACAAATTATCAAAAATTACCTACATGTACATTTACTAGCGGTATTTATTATATTTTTATCATAGAAGTTAACGCAATTTTAAATAGTTTCGTTGTTTAATTTAAAAACTTAAGCAAATTTTACCGTTAAGTTTCAAATGTTAAAATAAATGGAGTAGTATAGGCGTCTCGGATATTTTTACATGCTCTGCTGTAACACATATCAGAGCAGGTACATAGATATATCGATATCGATAGAACGCATAAGGGCCTTAGATAGTATAAGTGCCCTGTGTGTAATGCCACTGACAATCATATCATGGAACGAAAATATTTTTATTCAGTGTCAGAGGTGTCGCGGGTAAAAGAATAATAATTTAGTTCGTCAGTTAAATGTAAAAGAATTGGACACGCTCATATCCTTCCCTCGCTGAACATGATATTCGCAAAACATCATATTCGCAAAACACGATATTCGCAAAACATCATATTCGCAAAACATGATATTCGCAAAACACGATATTCACAAAACATCATATTCGCAAAACATTATATTCGCAAAACATGTTGTAAATTAAACAAAAAATTACTAAGGCAGAGCCCGTTAAACATTGGTGTCATGTGACGCCTTTGTACATTTTTTACTAGGACCCCCCACTCGAACTTTGACGCGATTTATATTTGCATTTTTTATATTATTGACAAAAGAAAAAAATAAGTACCGCAAGGGCGGGCTACTTTGACCCATTGGAGGGTAACTTTGGCCCATATGAAAACCACACAAAGAAGGCGCCCGATCAACTAACACGCCAACCATATGGCAAAAATAAGAGGCCGTATTGTCTAACGTTTCTGACACTCAGGATCACAACCAAATGACAGTTTTTGTATACGAAAACTGTAATTTGATTGTGATCGCGAGTATCAGAAACGTTACGAGTGGAAAGGGGGCAATACACCCTCAGGACTGAGTTAACCCCAAGGGCCAAAGTCACCCTTCACGGCCAAAGTACCCCGACCTTACGGTAGGTACTTAAGTAAGTATTTCTGTTAATCTAACTGACGGTCTGATAGATATCAGTGTCTAACCGGCAGCCTGGCTTTTTAATTTGGCAGTGTACCCTTAATTTGGCAGTGGCTACATATATTGGACACAATTTAAGGCTTGCTTTTTTATACATAGAATTTTTAAGACTCCAAAGAAGGCTTGAATCACGAACTTTTTAAATTTTTGAAAAATTCGGGTAGGCGGTTAAAGTAACGTATCATGATCAACATGTGATGTAACATAATCATGACATTAATTTAATGGTGTACTGCTAAAATATTTTTCGTCAAATTTCACTTCCCAAAAAACTTATCGCAGTAGTTTCATTTCCCAAACGAATCTTTAGCATATTTACATTTCGCATTTTATTCATTTGGTCAAATTATAATTTGGCATAATTTACTTTGTCAACTTTTATTACGACAAACGTTTATCAAGCAAACTTTTTCTTTTGGCTAATATTGTATTCCAAAAAAATGTTTGTATATAATGACATTTCGCACAAACCAACCACAGAGACCAACTGCTACCGTAAACTGCTTCAACTTTGCCCTCTGACCCCAACATTGCCTTCATGATTTGATTTAGAGTCGATAACTTAGCACTCGTATAATTTTTTTAACTTTTATCTACGGGAATTATTATTACGGAGATAAAAGCTTAAACTCTATACAGGTGCTAAGTTATCGACTCTAAATCAAATCAGGCAATGTTGGGGCGAGATGGCAAAGTTGAAGCAGTTTACGGTACCAGAAAAGTACGTTGGATTAGGTTAGAACTGCGTCTTCCACAGAAACGAACTGCTATCAGAAAAGTAGACGAGGTTAGACTGCGCCCCCCACAGAAACGAACAAGTCTGTATTTTAGTTTATTAATTAAACTAATGTTATGGTTAGGTTACAGAAACACATTATTTAACCGCCCTAAAAAAAGCCTGGCGGCCGGTAACACACTGTATTTAGGTAATAATATTATTCTTACCCGGGACACAGCCCAATTACCTACCTAAGCATTTCATACTCACATCAGGTCACATTTTAAAACTATTTATGGCACTATTTCATAGGACATTTTTGGTAATCCTTATCATTGATCTCATTTTAATACGTACGTAATTCTAGGAACAAATGGCGACTTTAATCTTATTATACTGAGCGGAAAAAAATCTGGCATTCAAATGTATGCAGAAATAGATAATTTTGTGTGACGAATGGGCCAAATTTTGCGCCGCTGAGTATATAATATAATACCTACCTGCGTGAACAACACGCAGATAGTGTTATGCAAAACTCCTGCATATTTTTTGCGCCTATTATATTACAATAGCAACAAATCTTACTGATATAATCACAGTACATTTTATAACAAATAATAAAATATCTGCTTATTATACAGGGTGGAACCTAACGATGATCTTTTACTTAAACAGGTGATAGTGTTGCTTAAACTGAACAACTTTCAAGGACCAATAGGTCGAAAAAAGAAAAGAAAAATTCAGACTCCCATACAAAATGTATTGGTTAGCTGAATGACTTACTATGGAAAGATGAAAAAAAATCGGTTTTCGACCTAATACTATGTTTCTTGGAGAAAGTTGTTCAGTTTAAACAACACTATCACCTGTTTAAGTAAAGGATCATCGTTAGGTTCCACCCTGTATAGGACCACGGAATTTTTTTTTTCATCTAGAACCTTTAGTATTATTTTTTGTAGGGAGAGGCTACAATTGAGATCTCTCTGCAGGCAGATGTTATTAGGGTAGGCAATGTAAGTGGCTGCACCTGCACGCTTCCGCCAGCACCAGCAGGGTAGACAACACTAGCATTGCCTACCCTCAATACCCTCATGGCAACACTAGCACTGCCTACCCTCATGGCAGCGCTAGTGATGTCTACCCTCATGGCAACACTAGCTCTGGTGGCTGTGGCTAGTGGCTGCTTGCCTATTTACTGGTGCTGGCGTGTGCGTGTGGTTGCAGCCACTTACGTTGCCTACCCTCACTACATATCCACGCTACCTATCTGAGCCACTAATCTTCAGAAAACTTCATCACAAAGAGGAAACTACTGTGTCATCGAACCCCGCATTGGTATTGCCCTGCGTTCTCTTCATGTCCCGAGCGTGCTTGGCACTGGTCTCTACTTGCTCCACGGTGTCCATCAGAGGCAGATTGCGTGTCTCCGGAGTGAGGATCAGGCTGATTCCTGAGACGACAGCTGAGGCCCCGAACAAGAGGGATGGCAGGGCCGCTGATATTGGTGTCTAGAAATACAATTTGAAATTATTGACCGAACGCATGCAAAGCGTGTCCGTTGTAGTTTGGGCAAGAATGCTTTCGTATGTCTAACTGTCTGTTTTTAACTCTAAAATTGAAATTCCGAGGGGAACGGGAAAAAACGGGATTTTTCGTTTCACTGGTCAAAGATAGCTGAAATTTAGGTTCCTTGGGGGGTGTAGGAGAACACTACAAAAGAATTTCCCGAAATTCTGACGGGAACGGGAAAAAACGGGATTTTTCGTTTTACTGGTCGTAGAAAGCTGAAATTTGGCATGTAGGTTGCTTAAGGAGTGTAGGGAAGCATTAAAGAGATAATTTCCCGAAATTCCCACGGGATAGGAAAAAAAGGGGATCTTTCATTTTACTGGATGCAGAAAGCTGAAAATCGCCATTTAGATTACTTGAGAAGGGCATTGAGAGTGGAGATTTCAAAATTCCCACGGGAACGGGAAAAAACGGGATTTTTCGTTTTACTGGTCATAGAAAACTGAAATTTGGCGTTTAGGTTCTTTGGGAGTGTAAGGGAGCAAAAATAATTTCTCGAAATTTTGACGGGAACGGAAAAACGGGATTTTTCATTTTACTGGACGCAGAAAGCTGAAGTGGATTCCTTAGGGGCGGGGCGGAGCTCTAAGAGAGAATTTCCCATAAATAATTAGGGGAACGGGATAAAACGGGATTTTTCTTTTTCTCTTTCTTATTTAGTTTAAGAAATCCTTTTTTATTCGAAAGTGTATACTCCCAAGGTGGTCCTATTGTCACCAAATTAGGATCTGATGACGGGATCACCAGGAAATCGAGGGCAACCCTCAAATTTTGAAGCACGCATTACGTTTTTCTTATATTTTTTCTCAAGCTATTTACTTAACTATTTGCGTCTGATAGACATCATCTCATGTTGATGAGCTGATGATGGAAGTTAAAACTCCTTAACGGTTAGCTGTGCATATTTTTTTTAATATTATAGGTAGGTACGTACAGGCCGATAGTTGTATTCTTTCAGGTTATCTAGGTGAGCTGATGATGGAAGGTTAAACTCCTTAACGTTTAAGAGTTAGAGGAAGTTCCTTTTAATATCATAATATGCACGTAATAGATCTTTAGTTGCATTCTTTTTGGTTATTCAGGTGAGCTGATGCTGAAAGGTATAACTCCTTAACGGTTAGGATACATTAAGTACCTACTGTACCTACACCAAACCAATCAACTCATTAACGTAACAAAATTTATCCAGACCTATAAAACAGTATACCGTGCTACGAAATACCGTCACTGCAATGGCTGACTGACTGACAGACAACGCGTAGCTAAAACTACAGATTTTACAGACCTGAATTTGTAAGTGAATAAAGGACAATATAAGTGAACTAAATAAGGATTTTTACACACACACACACACACACACACACACACAAAAGAAAGTGAAAGTTTTTTAAAAATATATACCCTAAATAATAGAAGCCTGTTTCAATTAAATCGCGGACAGTGTGGTTTTCTGTTGAATTCACTTATTCCTATCCCACGGGAATCCTGGAATCCTATGTCGCCTAGGTACGGAGTCGCGGCAAAAAAAACAAGTAGGTTTTCTAAAATAACACCCCTGACATGTGAAACAGGGCTTCAAAGTTGATTTTTAAATTCGAAAATTTCCAAATATAATCCTCCGAAAAATCAATTAAACACGAAAATAAGGATCGTGGAAAGTATATTTATGTTACACCAAATTTAACGCGAGCGAAGCTGCGGGCACAAGCTAGCTAGCTAGTCTGTTGCGGACAGCCCCGAAACTAGAATAATATAGTTTAAGAATACAAATAAATAGCTGTTAAATATAGAATAAGTAGAATAATTAGGTTAAGAATCATTGTAAATAGTAGAATAAGTAGTTTAAGAATCAAATTGTAGCGAAATCGATTAGTAATAATTAAATAAAAGCGAAAAACCCAAGTAGCGATAGCGAAAATTCCCCGGTAATTCAGTGCGTTTGTGATTTGGGTCCACCAATCACAGCGCCTGGATTATCGGGAATTATAGCCAATCACGGGCGGGCTTATACCCCGGCCGCGGGGGTATAAATACAGGCCCGCCCGCAGCGATAAGGCAGTTCGACGCGGACAGCGACCCGAAGCGCTCCTCTCTACGAAGCCTACAGCGAGCAAGCGACCAGCGACCAGCGACCAGCGAAGCGAACCGACCCCTGCTATTCCAACGGACCTCCGATTGCTGCCTTACCGACCGACCACCGCGATTTCGAACCGGACTCCGATTACCACCGCGAATCGACGAACGAACCAGTACAATAAATACAGTCCACTTATCGAAGGTGTTTTCGTTGCCCTACTCCCGTCGTAACGACCGCAGAGGACTGCGAAGCACCTCCCGCTGTGAACCCGAGCTGTCTGTCGACGACAGTGTTTGGTCCTTCGAACCGGATCTGAAGACATCGACTGAAGATGGTGGTAACCCGATCTCAGGGCGACCGCGAAGAGCGCCGCCACACCCCGCCGCCCGAAGAACAAACCGCCGCCGAACGAGCTCCGACGACGACCGCCGCTGCTACTGCCACGACCACCGCTGACGACATCTGGCAACAGCAGTTGGAACGCATCGTCCGCCGCGACGCCGCCTCGCCCACGGTACTTCCTCGCGCCGAGACGCGGATGACGACACGCGAGCCGCCGCGTGACCTCGCCATCGCCGCTACACGTCGCGACGCCGTTTACTTTCCCCCGCTCACCCGAGCCGGGGAGGGAGCCATGAGCATGCAGCCGATCCGATCGACCGAAGAGGACTACTACCGCCTAGGGGGGGAGCTGGGCGCGCAGCCCGGCCGCATCCCCGATGAGGCGCAACTCGGCGGCCGTGGGGGGAGCTGGGCGTGCGGCCCGGCCCCGGTGAGGCGCACCTCGGCGGCCGAGGGGGGGAGCTGGGCGCGCAGCCCAGCCACACCGCCGATACGGTGCAACAGCGAGGCCATGGGGGGCAGCGCGCGTGCAACACAACCCGCAACTTGAAGCCATCGAGTACTCCCCCCACACCCAAATGGGGGGAGGAGAGCAGCCAACAATGGACTGGGCTGCCAACCAGGAGCGACCACAACGAGCCGTCGCCTTTTATGAACAACCGGCGGCGATGCAAGCCGGTGCGAGGTCGCCGGTGCCTTCACATGCATCAAATGCAACGGCGATCCGTATCCGGCTTGCTGAAGAGGAAGCCGAAGAGGAGCTCCTGCGCATCAAGCAGCAAGAACTGGAGCTGCAAAAGGAGCGAGTGAAGGCCAAGCTACGCCAGAAGCTGGCTAGCATCGAAGCGGAGTCACAAGCCGGGAGCATCACCGGACCACACGCGAAGGTGGATGACTGGCTACGGCGCACCGCGGCGGATCAACCGACGCCGCCACCACCGAAGCACGAGCCGCGGCGGCGCTCACCGCCGCCCCCGTTCGAACCGAAGCGACGCAATTCGCCGCCAGCTACACCTGCTCGCGAACGAAGTGCAAGCGGACAACGCGGGATCGAGAAGCTCGCCGAGGCCCTCGAAAAAATGGCACGAGTGCGTCCGCCGCCGAGGCAGGTCTACGAGTTGCCTGCTTTCTCCGGTGCGGCGGGCGAGTGGCTGCCTACGCCGAATCGACGCGCGCGTATAATTTCACGCCGCATGAAAATATGGCGCGGCTGCGCTCCTGTTTGCGCGGAACTGCGCGCGAAGCGGTGGAGGCGCTGCTCCACACCTCGGCCAACCCCGAAGCAGTAATGACGACGCTGCGACAATGCTTTGGCCGCCCCGAAATTCTGGCCACCAAAGCACTCGACGACCTCAAGAAGCTGCCGCGCCTGGGGTCAACTGCCACCGAAATCAACGCGTTTGCAGTCAAATTGCAAAACATCGTCAGCGTGCTGTCATCAATCGACCAGCACGGCTACCTCGCCAGCCCCTTGCTGGTACGCGACGTGATGGAGAAGCTCAGCCCACATCTACGGTCACGCTTCGGGGACTTCGCATCGGAGCAGATGACCATGGAGCCACAGATCATTCTGTTGTCGCGGTTCCTCATGCGCGAGGCCGACCGCGCCCTGCGTTTCTCCTATACAACGGTGGAAGCGACGGCAGCCGCCGCCGCCACTACGCTGACGTTCCGAAGGGATGCTGCGAGGCCAGCACCCCGTCCGACGCCGATGCGCGGCCCCACCCCTCGGGCCGCGCCGCGAGCGCCCGTCTACGCCACCGAGGGCGATGACGCGCGCCGCTGCCTCTGCTGTGGAGGCGGTCATCCCACCACGAGATGCAAGCGCATCACCAACATGGAGGTCAACGATCGCTGGCAGTGGGCACGCGACAACCGCGTGTGCTTCCGCTGCATGGACCAGCAGCACCGCCGCGAAACCTGCCGAGCCCGCACCTGTGAAGTCAACGGGTGCCGGCATGTGCACCATCCATTGCTGCACGCGAGCGCGGCAAAAGTGCCGCGCCACCCCGAAGCGAGACGCGAGCGGACGCCGCCCCGTGGGCAGGCACCGCAGTCCCCAACGACATTGGCGTCCGAGCCCACTGTTGGGCCGGCGCCAATCCCCGAAAAGCAGACGGTGACTACGGTCAGCAACGAAGACGGCAAGTCACCGGTCCTGCTGAAGATGTGCCGAGTCCGCGTCAGCGGACCCAGCGGCACCGTCGACACCTTCGCACTGCTGGATGACGGGTCAACGGTGACGCTCATCGACGAAGACCTGGCGCGCACGATCGGAGCCTCGGGACCGGCGGTGCCAATGCAAATGAGAGGCATCGCCAGCAACACCGAGCTGCCGAACAGTCGACGTGTCAACATCACGGTGCAGGGCCACGGTGAGGCCTACAAGATCGCCGCCCGCACCGTCGACAACCTCCGGATCCACACACAGCGACTGGGTCAGGAGGTTACCCGGTACCGCCACCTTAGTGGGCTGAACGATGCCTGCTACGACGAAGCCATTCCGCGTCTCCTCATTGGCGCGGACAATTGGCACCTGATGCTCGTCCACGAGACACGGACGGGCAAGCGACGGCAACCAGCAGCGGTTCGGACGGCACTGGGCTGGGTCATTTACGGCTCAGTGCCCCGGGCCATTCGAGCGGGCGGCCCGACCGAGGATGTGCTCTACGTTTATAACGTACGCGACGACGCCACCGACAAGCTAGTTCAGCGACATTTCGCCATCGACGCGCTGGGCGTGTCGCTGGCCACGAAACCACGACCAGCCGAGGAACGGGCGAAACGACTCTTCGAAGCAACAGTGAAATTCCACGGCGATCACTATGAAGTCGGTCTGCCGTGGATAACGGACGAGGTGCAAACGCCAGCGAGCTACGCGACGGCACTACAGCGCTTCAAGGGCATCGAGCGCAAGATGCGTCGCGACGCAAACTTCGCGCAAGAGTACGCGGCACAGGTCACCAACCTAATAGCGAAGGGCTATGCGGAGCCCGCCACCGAGGCAGATGCGCGCCACCCGCGCGCTTGGGTGCTGCCCCACTTTGCCGTGCGGAACCCCAATAAACCAGGGAAGCTCCGCCTGGTTTTCGACGCAGCGAGCCGCAGCCAGGGCCGCTGCCTTAACGATTTCCTGCTGGAGGGGCCCGACCTGCTAAAGTCCCTTCCGGGCATACTACTACGGTTCCGGGAGGGCCGCTACGCAGTAACGGCAGACATAAAAGAAATGTTTCTCCGAGTGAAGATTAGACCGGAAGATCGCCCGGCGCAGCTGTTCCTATGGAGGGAGCCGGGCGAGAATCAACCCAAGCTAATGAAAATGACTTCGATGATCTTCGGAGCAGCAAGCTCCCCTTTCCTGGCGCACAGCGTGCGCAACCACAACGCCGAGCGCCATGCGCCGGAATTCCCGCAGGCACTATACGCGATAACGTCGAGCCACTACATGGACGACCTAGTGGACAGCTACGCGACCGAAGAAGAGGCCGTGGACGTAGCAACGGCCGTCAACGAAGTCCACTTACGAGCCGGCTTTGAGCTGCGCGGGTGGAACACCAATTCCCCGAAACTCGAGCGAAGAATCGAACCTGAACTGCGGGCAACAGCGCCCGCAACACTAGGCCTGAGTGAGGGGCCGAAAATACTGGGGCTCATCTGGGACCCAAGAAGCGACACACTCGGGTTCAACACCGCAATGAACCGGGTGCCGAAAGAGGTGCGCGAAGGAACGCGCACACCAACGAAGAGAGAGGCCTTGAGCGCGGTGATGTCAGTTTATGACCCGCTCGGGCTCCTATCGCCCTACACAATCACCGCCAAGGTGACCCTTCAGCAGTCGTGGCGCAAACAGGCGCCGTGGGACGAGCCGCTGGACCTGGAGGACGGCGGTATTTTCATCGAGTGGGCTCGCGGTCTAGCCGCCGTAGCGGCACTGCAGCTGGAGCGGTGCTACGCGGTGGGCCGCCACGAGCTGCACGCCTTCACCGACGCGAGCGAGAGCGCCTACGCCACGGCCATCTACCTCCGGACGACAGACGCCTCCGGAACCGTGACGGTGGCTCTGGTGGCGGGAAAGGCGAAGGTGGCCCCGCTGAGGCAGCAGAGCATTCCTCGTATGGAGCTACAAGCGGCTCTGATCGGGGCTCGGCTGGCGGCCACAATCATAGCGGAACAACGACTTACGATCGAGCGCGTCGTATTCTGGACGGATTCACGCACTGTCCTGGCGTGGATTCGCAACGACGCAAAGCGCTATACACCCTTTGTGGCGCATCGACTTGGTGAGATCGCCGAGATAACCCGCCCCGAGCAATGGCGGTGGGTGCCGACAGCAGCAAACCCGGCGGACGACGCGACGCGGGCGGACAGTGCCCGCCAAATATCCACCACCGACCGGTGGTTCACCGGACCCGACTTCCTGCGGCTACCGGAAGACCAATGGCCGCAGGAAACAGTAAGCGAAATTTATAATATTAATGCGGACGCGAGTGCAAGTGAAAATGTGAAAAACAAAAGTGTTAATCTGACCAGTGCGTTGCCGAACATTGAACGATTTTCAAAATTCGAAAGACTAATTAAAGCGACAGCGCGAGTGCTATTTTTTGTCGACAAGTGCCGCGACAAAGATAGTCAGTTAGAAGTGCGACATATCGAACGAGCGGAGCACCTCTGGTTCCGGAAGTGCCAGATGGATAGCTTCGCAGAAGAAATCGACATACTGCGATACGGGGGGAGGCTGCCAAAGAAGAGCAGCCTCTTCCACCTCGACCCCGTCCTCGAGGACGGCCTACTCCGGCTGCGTGGCCGCATCAACGCCGCGCCGGTGCCGGACGCGACGAAGAGGCCGGTCATCCTAAACGGCCGCCACCCGTTCGTGAGCCTTCTAATCGAGAAGGCGCACCGCGACGCCCACCACTCATCGAACGAACGGGTGGTCAACGACCTGCGGCAGCGACTGTGGGTGCTGCACCTTCGCCCCACGGTGAAGAAGGTAGCGCGCGCTTGCCGCACATGTGCTGTGCGGCGCTCGACTCCGCGCCCACCAGCGATGGGCGATCTACCGCGGGCCCGCATCGACCCCTACAGCCGGCCCTTCACTAACTGCGGGGTCGACTACTTCGGCCCGCTGACGGTCACGATTGGGCGGCGCCACGAAAAGCGTTGGGTAGCGCTCTTTACCTGCCTGACGACGCGCGCCGTCCACCTGGAGATCGTCGCGAGCCTCTCTACGGACTCCGCCATCATGGCGCTGCGGCGTATGGCGGCTCGACGAGGTTGGCCCCGCGTCATGTATAGTGACAACGGTACATGCTTCCGCGGGGCCGACACGGAGCTTCGCGCCGCCTACGAGGAGTGGCTGCCCGAGCTCCGCGACATCGGACTGCGACACCGCATGGAATGGCGGTTCATCCCTCCTGGAGCTCCTAACCAGGGGGGCGCCTGGGAGAGGTTGGTGCGGTCAGTCAAGACCGCACTGACCGCCACACTCTTCTCACGGGCACCAAGGAAGAGGTGCTCGTGACACTGTTGGCGGAGGCTGAACAGACCGTCAACGCGCGACCGCTGACGCACGTGTCGGTCGACCCCTGCGACGAGGAGGCGCTCACGCCGAGCCACTTCTTGCTCGGCGGCCCGGCAGGCACCCCTCCCACCGGCACGTGCGACGAAGCTGACCGAAGAGCCTGGCGTGCTAGCCAAGCGCTAGCCAATCATTTCTGGGCCCGCTGGGTCCGGGAATACCTGCCAACTCTCGCCCCCCGTCAATCTCCGAGCGGGGGCGAGCGACCGCTGCAAGTCGGCGACGTCGTCATCGTCGTCGACTCCAACCTACCACGCAATGTGTGGCCCCGAGGCGTTGTGGAAGCAGTCTTCCCTGGACCTGACGGCGGCATCCGGAGCGCGGACGTCCGCACCAAGGGAGGAGTGTTCCGGCGCCCTACGACGCGACTGGCTGTCCTCCCGACAAAGGACGAAGCCTCCCCTGCGGATTCGGCGGGGGGAGAATTGTTGCGGACAGCCGCGAAACTAGAATAATATAGTTTAAGAATAAAAATAAATAGCTGTTAAATATAGAATAAGTAGAATAATTAGGTTAAGAATCATTGTAAATAGCGAATAAGTAGTTTAAGAATCAAATTGTAGCGAAATCGATTAGTAATAGGTAAATAAAAGCGAAAAACCCAAGTAGCGATAGCGAAAATTCCCCGGTAATTCAGTGCGTTTGTGATTTGGGTCCACCAATCACAGCGCCTGGATTATCGGGGAATTATAGCCAATCACGGGCGGGCTTTAACCCCGGCCGCGGGTATAAATACAGGCCCGCCCGCAGCGATAAGGCAGTTCACCGGACAGTCATCGTGGTACTTGTGGGTAGAAGTTTTTCCGTAGAAACACCGCTACCCACCGCTCGGACCATAATTCTCGCATCCGCCGCGCCGCCTTAAACTGCGAACTTTGTTCGATCCCGGCCTCCCACCAGCGGGTCTCACCGGGAAAGGACAGAGAACGCAGAGGAGGGCGGTGCGCGCCCCAATGGTCGCGCGCCGCGATATGCCGCAGCTGCCCTAGGCAGCCTAGGTTATAGCCGCCTCCCACCACCGCTCTAGTAGCGGAGGTGGGTAGCTTAAAACAGCCTTTTTAGGGCTACCCACCGAGCCAAGATGGCTCCACCCCCGACGCCCCCCGCCCCTCCGGACCCTACCGCTCGCAAGGCTACCCGACCGCGGATAGCCACGCCGATGCGGAAACATAGGGTGCAGTTTGACGCGGCGGACATCAATGCCGTGAGGCATATGTGCCACGTCGTTCGTGCCGCGGGCCGGGGGATGACGACCCCGCCCGCCTTCAGGAAAGCCATGGGGGAGCTGAATGTCAGACTCCCCCCGCTGCTCCCGACGCTCCGGACGACGATCAAGAGTCGTCACCGCGCCTGGCGTCGCCGACGCCGCCGCGCCCGCGGATGCGGCAACCGCCGCACCACCGCTACTGCCGCCGCCTGCACCTCTCCCGCAGCGCACACCACCCCGCGGCCCGCGACGAAAGCGAGGGCCGCGCACACATCGCCGGCGCCCGCGCCCGCCTCGCGGCGCTCACCGCCGCGCTCGCCGCTGCGCTCGCCGCCTGCATCCAAGGCGCCGCCAGCGCCCCGCGCGCCTAAAAAGCCTCCGCCGCCGCCGCGCGTACCGGTGAAAAGCACGGAGAAATCCCGTGCCCGACACCGGCCCAGCGCGGCACTGGAACCGCCAACGTACGCGACGATCGCGGCCGCGCCGCCCATGCGTGCGCCCGCGCCTACGCCCGCGCCGCCCATGCGCGCGCCCGCGCCGACTGCGCCGCCCATGCGTGCGCCCGCGACCGCGACCGTGACGTCTGCATCGCTTGCGGCTGCGCTATTCGCGCCGCCCGTGCGCCCACCTGCCGCATCCCGGACTGCGCCGCCCGCGCGCGTGCTGCCCGTGTCCGCGCCTGCGCCGCCCGCGAGCGCGCCGCCCGCGCCCCCAACCGCGCCGCCAGCGCGTTCGCTGACCGCGCCCGAGATAGCGCCGCCCGCGCGCGAGCCGCCTGCGTCGCGCGCGCGCTACCCGCGAGCGCGCCGCTCGCGCCTTCAACAGCGCCGCCCGCGCGCGTGCCGCCCGCGACTGCGGCAGTGCCGCCCGCGCGAATGCCTGTCTCGCCCGCAACGCCTGCGCGCGCGCCATCCGCATCTGAGTCCGCGTGGCCAGCGCTACGTGCGCCGCCCACCCGCGCGACGCCCGCAACCAATGCGGCGACCGCGCCCGCGATACTAACGCAACCGGCGATGAGGATCCCATCGCCGTCGCGCTTTCCACCGCCAGCCAACCTGCCGCCGCCGTTTGCCGCTACAAACAAGCGGCGACTGTCACCCTCTCCGTCGTCGATCCCGCGCCCGACCATCCCGCGACTGGAGCTGTCTCCAATGGACCTCTCGTCCCGCAGAGTAACCTGCGAGGACTTGGGGACGGACGACGACGAGGAGGAGGACAGGAGCAGAGCCAGAGTACCGCCATCACCTCGGATGTCGCCTACACCACCGTCGCCTTCACCACCTCCGCCACCGCCGCCACCATCACCGGCGCCCCCCGCCGCCGCGAGGGGGAAGAGGCACCCGCCCTTAGCTGTGACGAGCTTACCAGAGTGGCCCAGGCACTTCCGCGTGTTGGAGCAGAAGCTGGGACACCCGGTGAACGCCAAGCCGCTGAAGGAGGGCATAATTTTCACGCCGCGATCGGAGGCAGAATACCGAGTGGTCCAAGACCACCTGGAGAAAACCCCAGGCTTGGCCTGGAACAACTGGACCCGGACGGAAGACCTGCCACTGAAAGTGGCAATACGCGGCCTCCCCGCGAACACAACGCCGGAGGACGTCGTCGAAGGCCTGAGGGAGAAGGGGTTCCTCCCGATATTTGCTGTGGCAGTGAGGGCGCGAGCGGGACGCCCTGGCTGCATTTTCCACGCGCAGGTGGAGAAGAACAGCGCGACCATCCCAGGCATCTACAACATCACCACGCTACTGGGCATGCGTGGGGTTAAAGTGGAAGCCTGGCGAGGAAGACCAGGACCTGCGCAGTGTCACCGGTGCCAGGCGTTCAGGCACAGTTCGGTGAACTGCCACCATCCGCAACGCTGCGTCCGCTGTGGAGAGGGACATGCTGCCCGCGACTGCCAGCGACCGCGCGAGGACCCGCCGACGTGCGCAAACTGCGGAGGACCCCACACCGCAAATAGCGTACTGTGCCCGGAATTCCAGAGGGAGGCGAGGCACAAGACGGCGGGAGTCGCACCACGCACACGCACGAGCGCGCGCGCACGCCCCGGAACCACCCCAACAGGAGCCACCGCCACCACGGTGGAACATGGACACGCACCACACTCCCTAATGGCGGCGGCCAACGATGGGAGTCGCCCGCCTTTGAAAAGGCGACGTAAACGCGGCGGGAGGAAGAAGAAGGCCTCCAACCAAGAGCCGCGAGAGCCCCAGCCGAAAACAACGGCACCGGAGACGCTCCCGAAAATCGGCCCGGCCCCGGAAGTCGCCGCCCCTGCAAAGGGGAAGAAGGCGAAGCCGAGGACGGAAGTTGACGACGGGAAAGCGAAGGTCATCCAGCAGCTGATTCTCGTGCTGCAGGAGCTGCTCCAGGCTATCCAATCAGGACAGGACCCCGTCCCGATTATTCTTAGAAGGCTAGCTGACTTGTACGCACAAAATGGCTAGCCAACTAAGAATAATACATTGGAACGCCGATGGCCTATCCAAGGCGAAGACCGGACTGCTGCGTCATCTCCTGGCCGAGCAGAAGATTGACGTGGCACTCATATCTGAGACCCACCTTAAGGCAGGGGACCGCCTTAAGACGCCAGGGTTTTATGCCTACAGGAAGGAGGAGACCTCACCACTGGGCAACGCCTACCGGGGCCTAGCTGTCCTGGTGAGAAGAGGATTGGTGCATCAACCACTGCCGGTGCTGACGACGCTCAGGTCGTCATATGCCCTCGGAGTGGAGATCTGCGTCAACGGACATCCCCTACGTGTGTTTGCCTTCTACAAGCCGCCCAGCTCTCGTCTCGCAGTGGCTGACGTCCACGATCTGTTGGACTCGCCGCTGCCCACGATTGTAGCGGGCGACTTCAACTGCAAACACACCGCATGGAACTCCACGAAGATCTGCCTTGACGGGCGGAGGCTCTTCGACGACGCAGAGAGCCAAGGATACGAGGTGCTTGGACCAGAGGTCCCGACCCACTATCCGCACAACGCAGCCCACGCTCCAGACGTCATCGACCTTATGGTAGCCCGCGGCCTTTCTACCTGGCCCGCGCATGACGTCCTGGACTATCACCTTCTCTCGGATCACCAACCAGTCCTGGCGACCCTGGACATGGCACCGACTCGGACGGCTGCCCCTCCTCCCCGCCGCAGACAAGACTGGGATAGATTTGCCGCCTACATGACTGAACACTCGCCGTCCTTCCCGTGACCAGTACGGAGGAAGTTGACCGCCTCGCTGAGCTGTTCAGTTCATGTGTCACCGACGCTCTCGCACACTCCAGTGTTGAACCCGGCAGATCACCAGCGCGCCCGCGCCATCAGATCCCAGCTGACATCCAGACCCTCATCCAGAGGAAGAGGAAACTGCGCCGCCACTACCAACGCACCAGATGCCCGACCACGAAGTCCCAGCTGAACGCGCTCGCCGAGAAGATTTCGAGGGGCCTCGCCGTACACTCGGAATACTCTTGGCTTGAGCACATCGCTTCGGCTGGAGAGGACTGGAACGGCATCCACCGCCTATGCCGCCGCCTGGCGAACAAGCCAGCACCCACCCGCCCGCTTCTTGCCAGTGACGGAACCATCCGCTACAGGGCAGAAGACAGGGCGGAGATCTTCGCGGACCACCTGGAGATGCAGTTCTCCCCAAACCCGTCTGACAACCACCAACAAGAGGCAGACATCGGGCAGCGACTGGCGGAGTATTTCGCGGCACCGATAGCCCCCGACGAAGACCCCATTGTCTTCTCCGGGCCAAGTCGTGAGGATGATCCGACGCGTCCCGCTGAAGAAGGCGCCTGGCCCCGACCGCATTCCCAACGAGGCGCTGCGTCACCTACCCCCGCGAGGTATCGCGACGTTGACGCGGCTCTTCAACGGAGTCCTGCGGACGGGCCACTTCCCGCGCCCCTGGAAGCTTGGGCGCGTCATCATGCTCCCGAAGCCCGGAAGAATATTCTACGCCCGGAGAGCCACCGACCAATCACCCTGTTGTCGACCACATCGAAGCTGTTCGAGAGGCTGCTGCTGGTGCACCTGTCGCCGCACATCACGCCGCGCGACGAGCAGTTTGGCTTTCGGGCCGAACACTCCACCACGCTGCAGCTCGCCCGAGTCCTACACCAAGCCGCCGTTGCCTACAACAAGAAGGAGCACTCCGTCGCCGTCATGCTCGACATGGAGAAGGCCTTCGACCGTGTATGGCACTCGGCTTGGTGTACAAGCTGATGACGTCCACCGCCCCCCGACGCGTAGTCAAGACTGTGGCCACCTTCTTGGAGGACCGCCACTTCCAGGTTGCGGTGGAGGACGCGGTGTCAACCGCACGCCCCATCCGCGCTGGTGTGCCGCAGGGGAGCTGCCTGTCGCCCGTATGTTACGGTCGATATACGGACGACATTCCCGTCAGCGAGGGCGTGATGCTCGCGCTGTACGCCGACGACGCCGCCTACATCACATCGTCCATCAGACTTGCGCATGCGGCGCGCAAGATGCAAGTCTGCCTTGACGCCCTACCAGCGTGGCTGGATGAGTGGAGGCTCCGTGTTAACGTCGCGAAGACCCAGGTCATCGCCATTAGCACGAAGCGGCTGCTGCCACCACGGCGGACTGATGCTGGGGCAGGCCATCGAGTGGTCTCCCACGGTCAAGTACCTGGGAGTCACCATCGACCGCCGCCTCACCATGGCACCTCACGTCCGGACTGTCATAGCCCAGACGCGCGCAGCGCGCGCCCTTCTACGCCCGGTCCTAAGGTCCCGCTTGACACTGCGAGCCAAGTTGGGCGTGTACAAGACTTATGTCCGGTCACGCCTAACATATGCAGCCCCCGTGGTACGCGCTGGTGGGAGAGTGCAATAGGAAGCGACTCGATGCCCAGCAGTCGCTATCCTTGCGCAGCATTCTTGACGCCCCGTACTACGTGCGGAATACTGTCATTGCTCGGGGCCTAGGCGTAGAACCCCTGGGCCACTTCATCGGCAGCCTTACCACCAGGATGTTGGTCGTGCGGATAGGTCGCGCTTTCGCCACTTGTGCGAGCTGGCGCCCTATCACCGCCGACCGCCGGACAACAGGGGCCTGCCGCGCGACCTCGTGCGCGCAGCGAGCCCTTGATTACCGGACCAGACATCCTCGGACCTGGACATTACCTACCTTGCCGCCGGTTGATGATCGCTCGCTGGACCTCCCCGAATGGGGTCCCATCCGGCGGGCTTGATCTCGCTGGCGGTTTAAGATGAACACCGGACTTGACATCCTCCGAGGCCTAGCCTCGACACCAGGGACCCGACCATATTTGTGGTCGGCGCATGACGCCGCTGAGGGGGGCAACCGCCCCGAGCAGCATCCCGCCCCCTGCTCCGCAGGGGTCGAGATGATATCACGATAAGGCAGTTCGACG